>NC_057801.1:122670390-122671257 GCF_018294505.1 Triticum aestivum | reverse complement strand
CGCTGGAGAGGAGTTCACCGGAGCATCGGAGAGGAGGAAGGAGAAACCATGAGGGGATGGGAGGAGAGGAGGGAGGAGGAGCTCACCGGAGAGGAGGGAGGAGGAGCTCACCGGAGAGGAGGGAGAAGAAACCGTGAGGGGAGGGGAGGGGAGGGGAGGAGGGAGGAGGAGGTCGCCGGAGAGCAGGAGGAGGTTACCGGAGAGGAGAAGTATCATGGAGGAGAGAAGGGAAGATGGAGTGGAGGAGAGGAGGAGATGGAGTGTAGGAGAGGTGGAATGAAGAGATAAGGAGGAGAGGACCACGACCAGCCATATATACGACATACTAATGGCGCACCGCGGGCAGGTGCGCCATTAGTAATTTTTTTTATTTTTTTATTTATTTTGAATTTTGAAGGCGGGAAGATACTAATGGCGCACCATGGGCAGGTGCGCTATTAGTAATTTTTTTAATTTTTTTGACTTATTTTGAATTTTGAAGGAGGGAAGATACTAATGGCGCACCATGGGCAGGTGCGCCATTAGTAAGTTTGAATTTTTTTGCCTCTCCAGATCTTAAAAGCCCCGTATCTTTTTTTTTGTTAGGTTTTTGAGGATTTTGAAAATGTTTAACGGGGTTCCCCCAGTTAAATTTGGATGTAACTTTTCGAGTAGATGATTTTTCATATAAAAAACTTTTTTCATCCGAGTTAGTATGCAAAAGTTATGCCCATTTTTACAAATTCTCGCGAGATTTTGCAAATGAAGTCAAAATTCATATTTGCAAATTTTCCCAATAACTAGGCCACATATCACATGGGAAACTTAGTTTCTTTTATTTTTTTTGACATTTTCATCATTTTCTTTTATTTTTTTTAAAACTGAAAA
>NC_057801.1:122669704-122670380 GCF_018294505.1 Triticum aestivum | reverse complement strand
GAGGAGGGAGGAGGAGGTCGCCGGAGAGGAGGAGGAGGTTACCGGAGAGGAGAAGTATCGTGGAGGAGAGAAGGGAAGATGGAGTGGAGGAGAGGAGGAGATGGAGTGTAGGAGAGGTGGAATGAAGAGATAAGGAGGAGAGGACCACGACCAGCCATATATACGGCATACTAATGGCGCACCGCGGGCAGGTGCGCCATTAGTAATTTTTTTTAATTTTTTTTATTTATTTTGAATTTTGAAGGCGGGAAGATACTAATGGTGCACCATGGGCAGGTGCGCCATTAGTAATTTTTTTTTAATTTTTTTGACTTATTTTGAATTTTGAAGGAGGGAAGATACTAATGGCGCACCATGGGCAGGTGCGCCATTAGTAAGTTTGAATTTTTTTGAATTTTTTGCCTCTCCAGATCTTAAAAGCCCCGTATCTTTTTTTCTGTTAGGTTTTTGAGGATTTTTAAAATGTTTAACCGGGTTCCCCGGTTAAATTTGGATGTAACTTTTCGAGTTAGTATGCAAAAGTTATGCCCATTTTTGCAAATTCTCGCGAGATTTTGCAAATGAAGTCAAAATTCATATTTGCAAATTTTCCCAATAACTAGGCCACATATCACATGGGAAACTTAGTTTCTTTTATTTTTTTGACATTTTCATCATTTTCTTTTTTTTTTAAAAC
>NC_057801.1:122625443-122669216 GCF_018294505.1 Triticum aestivum | reverse complement strand
AAATTCAAAAAAAAGTTTAATTTTTTTTACTAATGGCGCAACGTGGGAGTGGTGCGCCATTACTAGTTCAACTAGTAATGGCGCACCACTCCCACGGTGCGCCATTAGTAGTTTTGAACAAAATTTAAAAAAAATATTTTTACTAATGGCGCACCGTGGATGTGGTGCGCCATTAGTATTTGGACACTAATGGCGTACCAGCACATGGTGCGCCATTAGTATATAGTAATGGCGCACCACATGTCTGGTGTGCCATTAGTGTCAATTCCATCTATAGCCCTTTTCCTAGTAGTGCTAGTACCTGATTAAGTTCTACGGGCCTTTGACTGGGACGGCCTTTTTAACCTATATGGGCCTCTGTTGGACCCATCCACGTGTCGACGTATCATAGGCATGTCTCCTCCAATGGATAGGCGACATCTGGCCCACTGACGAGCTGATAGGTGTTCCCTTCGGCCAATCAGAATTTTACACATGGAAATTTCCCATTGGTCAGGGCTGTTAACGGGTTATCGGATCCAAAATCCGACCCGATAGCTTAACAGCGTTCCGTTACGATGGATGCCACGTGTTGGTCACCCTTGACGAAAGCACTTCTGTGACGCGCGATTTATCGTCATGGAAGTGGACACTTCCGTGATGATAATTTTGGTAATGTCATGGAACACTTCTACATAGCACAGGTATGACTATCTTGATTCTGTCATAAATTTGTCATGGATGTACATGCATGACAAAAAATGCGACCTACTGTGACAAACATGTATCATCACGGAAGTGTATTTTTTTTGTAGTGTCTATGTCCCACATGTCGGCGAATGGGAGCACGGGAAATAGCCTAGGAGTACATATAGGAGGATAAATGCGTGAAAAAATATGTACTGTGAAGCGTAGTCGCTGTTCGAAAAGGAAACCTAAAGTGATGACAGATATAGGTCGCACGCACCCAACTAGTGGTACTAGACATATGATTAATTTTTCCCTAAAAAAAAGAGGCACGAGTGCTCAGTACTCCTATTCTATAAACACGAGTCCCATCAACAGCGTCCGTGCTACAGCTAGCTCTCCTCCCTCGTTTCTCTTTTCTAATTCTAAACTCGGACGACGCCCGGTGGGCGGGGTGGGTTTGCTCAAATGCGGCCCCACTTCACAGTGCAAACGTTACGATTGGAATAAAAATGCCATATACTCCCTCCCTTCCTAAATATAAGCCTTTTCAGATACTATTTCAAATGGAATACATCATACAGATGTATGTAGTCATAGTTTAGAGTGTAGATTCACTCATTTTGCTCCGTATGTAGTAGTCACTTGCTGGAATCTTTAGAAAGACTTATATTTGGGAACAGAGGGAGTACTATACTAATGAAACATTAAGGCCACGAGGCGATGCAGTGCTGGTTACAGGAGGCAAGAAGAAGAGATGCATCCATCAACGATGTCCACCTCCTCGACTCAGGGCGCCGGCCCACCGAACGGTGCCTAAGTAGCAGCGGCTTTCCTGGCCAGGTCGACGTGCTTTTTAACAATGGCGTCCAAAGATTCCAGCCGCTGGAAGAAGGCCAACGTCTTTCCGTCCTTGCTTGCCTTGTAGTGGCCTATGTAGACGATTTCCTCGTAGACGTAGATGTGCAGGTCGACGGTTTCTTGCATGGCGAGGCGCTGTGCGGCGAGCGCATCCTCGAGGTGCACATTCTTCGTCGTGACCTCCGGCACCTGTAGGGCCACCCGGGTTTGAAAGAGTTCGTCACCATGGAGGCCGATGAGGGTGGTAGGCAATGAGGAGCCTGGGCGCGCAGGCTGGAGCAGTACGGCAAGGTCGTCCGCGTGCTTGTTGACGGCGGTGAACTTGCGGATGGAGTTGATCATCATGTCGTCCATGCAACAGGCGAAGCCGGCATCGGCGAGGGCTACGATGCCTGTGGTTGCCAGCACCGTCTAGAAACGCTGCACGGTGTGGGGCCGCAGGCCGGCGCCGTGGATGATTTGGCACAGCCGACTGCCGCTCGTGTCCATTGCCTCCATAGGTACTTGTGGCTTCTGGTCACTTGGTCTTGGATTGGAGTGAGCAGTGTTGCACAGAGACTTGGGAGTAGATCGATTGGAGTGGTGGGGCGCCTTTATTATATGAGAGTCCAAACTCTGTTGCATTCACATCGTGCTGGCTCTATTCTGCTTCTCCAATTAATTCCCTCTGCATGTAATTGAGGATGCATCATTGACCGTTCAACGTCTCCGGAACTGCTACCCTCTCCCTCCTTGGCATTGAAGCACCTATGGACCCGTCGACGACAAGGTTCCTATGGTGACTTCGTAAATTTCTAGATGATAGTGCCGTGCATGTGTGCGTTCATAGGGGTGAGTGTATGCACGTGTATATGAGCGCTTGTGTTTGTACTGTGTCAAAAAAAACATAAATGCGTGTCAAAAAGAGACTAGTCAGTATACTCAATATTGTGCACCTCGGAGAGGAAAACGATACATATTTATTTACGGTGCAGATTCACTCATTTTCCTCCATATGTACTCCGTCTCAGTGTAGTCTAGTCACTTGTTGAAATATCTAGAAGGGAAAATACTCCTCTCTGGTTTACAGGGCTATACTAGCAAGTAGTTGTACGTACTAGTACAATAGTGGACTCACATAGCAATTTTGTCTCATGCAAGAGCCTGGCTATATATGCGTGCTCCAATGTTTGCAACTGCAATGTTCGGTTTGCGCTTGGCTCTTCTCCTCTTCGAGAAGACGAACAATCATGTTACTACTACTTCTTCTACAGTGTCGAATCCACTGTTGCATGTCTGTCCACCGCGAGCGGGATGGATAGCTTGTTGTAGAAGTACTACTAAGAAAAAACATGTCCTCGTTTGCGAGCAATCGTGCGCATGGGTGAGGAAGAAGGCATGTAGTAAAACCAAGCTTCTCCTCATTGTACGAGTTGACGCGACACATCATAGCACTGGCCCCACATGCTTGCCTCTAAACTTGGCTGAAAGACCCGCAGTGTACAATATATTTGCTGCAACCTCTAACATTTATACACCACAAATTAAAATATATGTGGTCGTATGCATCGTTCTGATGCAGAGGCCGGGGAGTCCCCCCTTTAAAAAAACAAATTAAAATATATATTCCTGTCTTGACCAGATGAGCCTGCAAACTACAATCACCAGGGTGACAGGTAGGGCCAGAAGACTATTTTTTTTAAAAACTTCAAGACGGCCACGTAGCATGGAGCCGACCCAACGATTTTAAACTTACAGGCACGGTACACGCTATCCTAGACTACTCTACACATGAAACTGCCACACAAGCGTCCGGGCTGCGCTTGGCTCTTCGCCTCTTCGGGAAGTTGGACAATGATGGAGTACTACTGCACTGGAGGAGTACTACAGTACGCTTCTGGCCATCTGACACCGATTGAACTATTACATGTCCACCATGTGCGGGAGGGAGAGCATGTAGCGAAAGCTTCTCCTAGTCTTGCCAGCCACCATGCTCATGGGCGAGGGAGGGACGCTCCTACCTTTGCGTGTATGACAGGTGGGCCCGACAGGTGTGTGGCCAACCTATCATACCGCCAAAGGCAGGTAGAGGGAGAGGATAATCAAACTTCTCGTTGATATACGAGTTGACGCGACACATCAAAGCACTGCACTCGATATTTCAATAATTTGTGTTTATCGATGCATAAATTACAATGCAAGCATGCATGTCGTGACTCTCCTTTTGATACTTGCATGTGTTGATTTAATGCACCTTGAAGTAGTATAAAATATGTGACGGTAAAGCTTTGTAACGCCCAGGCCCAAGTCAAGAGAAGGTTGTGCACGAGGAGGGCGAGATCATGCAGACCGAACAGGACCCGACGATGGAGCTCTCTAAGGTCTCGATGGACCTTATCGTGTTCCACTGCCCCTTGTGCCTCCGCCCCTTGACGCCTGCAGTGTATGAGGTTCGAATACACCTCGTCCGTTCGGCTGATTGAGCAAGGTGCAGGTTTCTTGATTGATGTGATGTTCAATTGATTTCTGCAGTGCAAGGGAGGGCACCTGGCCTGCGCGGACTGCCGCGTCGAGCGCCCTGGGAACCAGCGGCAATGCCAGAAGTGCGAGCGCGGCGGTGGCTTCGACGTGCGGAACACGGCGGTGGACTCCGTCCTTTCGTCGATGTGGGTGGAATTCCCGCACGAAGGCTGTGGGCTCTACGTCAATTACCACAAGCTCGCCGATCAGCACAGTGTCTGTCCGCTCGCGCCCTGCAAATGCCCCGTGCCCGTCTGCAACTACGAAGGCCCGCCGTCGGCGCTCTACCACCACATTAGCACCACGCATCCCATGCCCATGCAGAGGATCCAGTACGGCAAGGTACTCCAGCTGCAAGTGCCACTGTCGGAGCCACGACTCTTGCTATTCACGGAGGAGGACTGTCAGTGTCAAAACCGGTGGATCTCAGGTAGGGGGTCCCGAACTGTGCGTCTAGGCGGATGGTAACAGGAGACAAGGGACACGATGTTTTACCCAGGTTCGGTCCCTCTTGATGGAGGTAAAACCCTACGTCCTGCTTGATTGATATTGATATTGTGGATGTTTACAAGAGTGGATCTACCACGAGATCAAGGAGGCTAAACCCTAGAAGCTAGCCTATGGTATGATCGTAATGGTTGTTGTTGTTGTGTCCTACGGACTAGAGCCATCCAGTTTATATAGACACCGGAGAGGGCTAGGGTTACATAGAGTCGGTTACAATAGTAGGAGATCTACGTATCCGTATCGCGAAGCTTGCCTTCCACGCCAAGGAAAGTCCCATCCGGACACGGGACGAAGTCTTCAATCTTGTATCTTCATAGTCTTGGAGTCCGGTCGATGATGATGATACTCGGGCCGATGATAGTTCGGCCGATGATGGTAGTCCGGCTATCCGGACACCCCCTAATCCGGGACACCCTCAGTAGCCCCTGAACCAGGCTTCAATGACGATAAGTCCAGCGTGTGTGTAGTCTTCGGCGTTGCAAGGCAGGTTCTCCTTCAAGTTCTACGTACCTGCCGAACAGTGTCCGGCTTCCTCATCAATGTTGCGCGTCTTGGCTTCCACGCCTAATAATGGCCTTCCTCCACGCGTCGCGCGAATGTGAAAAGCCAGGGTGTCTTTTATGTTTTACCCCCTAGTTGTGCGAATAATCTGCCTATAAGGGAGGCAAGAATCCAGATCCAAATCGCCATCTTCCTCTCGCAAATACTCATCGGAGCGCTTTCGACCAAGAATCCATTCCATCATGAACCGTCAACGCGGCTCCTCTTCTCGTGCTCCCAGCCCTTTGCCAGGAGATTTGAGGAGATGCTCTGTTCCGCACAATGAGTTGGTGAAGCTCCAAGCGGGGGGATATCTCCCTCCGGCCTTTATGGTTCCGGTTCGAGCCGGGCTGGCCACCTACAAAGGTGGGAAGCAAGCGGAGGTTACCCCAAGTCCCAACAAAGGGGAGCGGGTATGCTTCGTCCCCTATCTGATAAGGGGGCTCGGATTTCCTATACATCCATTCCTCCGCGGGCTCCTGGAGTTCTATGGACTCCAGCTTCATCACCTCACGCCCGCCTCAATCCTGCACATTGCGGGTTACGTAGCTCTTTGCGAGCTATTCCTGGGCGTCGAGCCCCATTTCGCGCTGTGGAAGAGGTTGTTCTGCCTGGTACCCCGCTCTCATGAGGGGTCCATATCTCAAGTGGGCAGCGCCGAAATATGGCGTATTGCCGGGACCGGATATCCATCCGGAACCCCTAAGAAGGCGTCCGAAGACTGGCCTTCAGGATGGTTTTATATAGAAGACGCTCCGCTGCCGGACCCTGTTCGGATCGGCCTCCCGGAGTTCAGCAATGCTCCTCTGAAGAAACGCCTTAGTTGGCGTCCGTGGAACCCCCAACTAGAGGAAGACAAGAGCGTCCATTATTTGATGGGCCGAATAAGGTTACTGGCCCATTCCGGGTTGACCATGATTGGAGTCATGGCAACATGCATTATGCGGGGGGTGCAGCCACTACAATACAGGGGCCACCCCATGTGGGATTTCAACGGGGAGGACGATGCCACCCGTCAAGGCCGTAAAGGGCCGGATTCGATCGAAGACCTGGTGACGATCCTGTCTGGCCTGTATAAGGGGGAGAAGGAGGATTTCCTTCGGACGAACCCGTTAAATGGGTTCTCCATGAATAATCCCCGGCCTTGGGTAAGCGAACACTCTGCGTGCCCGACCCATGCTTTTTGAAACTTAAGTTTCTTATATTGTGTTCTTCCTTCGACGCAGGAACTGCGCCGGATCGTGGAGGACATGCTAAGTCCAGCTCCGCAACCCGAGGATCTAGAGAGATCCCGGGATCCGGCCTCCGAAGAGGATCCGGACATAAAGGTGGAGCTAATCGATGGGGTGTTCCACCAGCTCAGCATGGACAATGCCTTAGTCGCCATCACGGCCGACTATCCCGGACTATATCCGGCTTCCCAGGTGATTGCGACCGAAGTCCTGACACCGTCATTCCTTCCTTGCTTATTTCTGACCACCGTATATGATGGCACCGTGCAGGAGGCGCCCCTAGGGCGAGAAGCCGAGCCCGCGGTGGCTGACCAAAAAAGGCCAGTCTGGACCAGTAGGCGGAAGAGGAGCGCCGCGCGGACTAAAACGTCGCCGCAAAGGTGTAGCTCACAATTCATTATTTAGAGCAACGTTCCTAGGAAGCGTTTGAGTGCTCATGACTTTTGTAGGGAAAAAAACGCCCGCCGGACTGCAGGCGTGGAGGTTGCCAATCCAACCTCTACCAGCCAGGCTCCAGCACCTGGTCTGGAGGGGGAGGCGTGCGCAAGGCGCGAGCCGGACGTTCCTCCGACGGAGGATGCCGACAGACTATCCGCCACCAAGTCTGAGGTGGAGAGTGCCATGAATCACAGGCGCCGCCGGATAGTATTTCGTGAAGCGTGCTTCTCCCCCGAGGCGTTGAATGCCTTTAACGCGGGGGACGCACACCTTCGTGCTGCTCAAGATGGTTTTACCAGAGCCACGGAGCAGTATGTAAAAGACATACGGGTAAGAGAATTTAATAGTTGTATATGCCAGTAGCCCCCGAGACTTAAAGTAGTTATATTAACTGATTTAAGGATCATATGAAACGTAGGACCTTACCGAGAAGAATACCCAACTGTCTCAGGAGCTGCAGGAGTGCAAGGCCCAACTTGAGGCCGCACTCTATGGCGCAGGAGGAAACACAGGGACCTCTCCTGGTAACGCATTATTTTAGAAAGATAAGTAGCGTTTGGCCTTTGCGCAAGTCTAAAAAATGACGTTGCAGGTGCTGTCGGACAAGATCCGGACAGGCAAGAACTTCTGCGCCAACTGAAGGCCGGCGAGAGGGTGTTGCATAAGGTGCAGCATGAAAGGAACAAGCTCCAGGATGCCCATGCCCAGCTTGGAGAAGAGCTGAAAGGCGTTCGGGCCGAGCTGTCGGTCTCCGTTAAGGAGAATCAGCGGCTTCGTCGCGGCATCTATAGTAAGTGCTTGAACGAACTCCTTTGAAAAGAAGAGTTCGGCGAGGAAGTCAATTTGTCAGAATATGTCTATAGGTATGCTCACAGGTCGCCCTGCGGAGGAGATGCCCGTATCAACGGGTGATCAACTTCCCGAATTGTTGCAACTGATCAAACGAGTTCGGCAGGCAATGAGCGGCGTCATCCCGGCTTTATGGCCAGCCTTCTCCTTACCCGAGGGTCTTGGTGAGCTTGCGGAGAAGCTTCAGGGAGTGCGGCAGCGCTTCCATTTATGGAAGATTTCGGCCTGCCGCCAAGGTGCCAGGGAGGCCTGGGCCATGGTAAAGACGCGGTACAAGAAGGCGGATCCCAACCACATGGCCGAAGTCGGACCTGTGGGGCCCGATGGAAAGGAGATCCCTGTGAGTTTAGTATACGGCCAAGTAGAGTTGGCCGCTAAATTTTCCCAACAGGACTGTAAATTAGACAACCTGTTAGACGGGATTGAGGAAGAATACAATCAGTCGATTTGACAATGTATTATAAAATGACATATAAAATGCCTTCTAGCCGGATTGTAGATCGTTTGTCTTTGCCAACCTTTTCGATTCGACCTCGGGACCCTAGAGTCCGGAGTGTGTCCGAATACCTTCTCGGTTATGAAACAACCGGGGTATGCATGGAGACCAGGCGTAGGGGTCATTAGTGCTTTATCAGACAAGTGCCCAACTAGTTATGTTATATTACATGGGTAGTAAGAAACATCTTCCAGGGAGAATAGTTCCGTTAAGGGTTCCTTTCCTCTGGGGGTGGCATGCCCTAAAGTGCATGTCTGGACTGCGAAAAAAGCAGAAAAACATCTAGGGGCAGATAAATAAGTGGATAAAAAACCATCTTTTAAGTCACCGACCGAATATTCCCTTAAGAACGCTAGCTTTCGGCTTCACCCAGTCTGAGGTACACATCCAGCTGACCCGGCAGTAACAATCGCAGAGGTGCTCCCTTTACCTCCTAGCCGAACAATCGGGAATGTAGGGGTAAGCACAGGAGCCAAGCAACCCAGCTTGGCCAAAACTTAAGTCATATCGATGCATATAATGGTGAATAAAAGGTACATGTGGAGGCTTGACACATGTGCTGGGCATGAAGCCCTTATAATTAAGCTTCTAGTAAAGAAGCTCCCAGGTATAATGAGTGCGGATAGCACATCAATTGCGCGTGAACGATGCGCAAGTAGGCCTTTTAAGGCTTTGATGAATAGGGTTGAGAAGAAAAAGATAAACAAAAGGCAGCTGAAGTAAAAAAAAAATTGGACGGGGGGAAAGGGACGAACTCTTAGTCCGGCGCTAGGCATAGAATCTTCGGAGGCGGGCTGCGTTCCATGGGTTCAGCTCGAGTCGGTTATCCGACGTATTTCATAGACGGTACGCTCCGCCGGTCAAGACTGTATCGATGATAAAGGGGCCTTCCCATTTGGGCTTGAGCTTGTCCTTCTTCTTGTCCGGCAGGCATAGAACCAGTTTGCCAACGTTGTAAGTCTTCGCCCGTACTTCTCTGCATTGGTATCTTCGAGCCTGCTGCTGATAAAATGCGGAACGAGCCTTGGCGACGTCACGTTCTTCCTCCAATGCGTCCAAGCTGTCCTGCCGATCCAACTCGGCTTCTCTTTCTTCGTACATGCGCACTCGAGGTGAGTCATGAATTATGTCGCAGGGTAAAACTGCTTCTGCGCCGTATACCATAAAAATGGTGTGAATCCGGTAGTACGGTTAGGCGTTGTCCGCAGCCCCCAGAGTACAGAGTCGAGCTCCTCTACCCAGTGCGTGTCAGATTTCATAAGGGACCGGACTAGTCTGGGTTTGATGCCACTCATTATTAGACCATTTGCTCGTTCCACTTGACCATTGGTTTGAGGATGATAGACTGAAGCGTAATCGAGCTTGATGCCCCTATTTTTGCACCATGATTTAACCTCATCGGCCGTGAAGTTCGTGCCGTTATCGGTGATGATGCTGTGGTGGACACCATAACGGTGTACTACCCCAGATATAAAGTCTATCACTGGTCCGGACTCTACCGTTTTAACTGGCTTGGCCTCTATCCATTTGGTGAATTTATCCACCATGACCAATAGGTACCTTTGCTTGTGGGTTCCCCCTTTAAGTGGTCCAACCATGTAAAGCCCCCAGACTGCGAACGGCCAGGTAATGGGTATAGTTTTGAGGGCGGTGGGTGGCATGTGGCTCTGATTAGCAAAGAGCTGACAACCGACGCATCTTCGGACTAAGTCCTGAGCATCTGCCCGGGCCGTCGGCCAATAAAATCCTGTACGGAATGCCTTTCCTACAAGGGCCCGGGCTGCGGCATGGTGTCCGCCTAGTCCGGCGTGAATTTCAGCCAGAAGGTCTCGCCCTTCCTCTTCGGAGATACACCTTTGAAGGACTCCGGTTGAGCTTTTCTTATAGAGTTCTCCCTCATGGACCTTGTAGGCTTTAGATCGCCAGACTACGCAGCGGGCCTCATTATGGTCTTCGGGGAGTTCCTGACTAAGCAAGTAGGCTAGGAACGGCTCTTTCCATGGGGCGATTACTGCCATTATGTGGTGAGATGAGGGTGTTGTTTTGTCAGCTGGATCACCGGTTATGTCAGATTGTTCTGCGGCTGCCTCCGGTTTGTTATTTCCGGACTCCTCTTCCCATAGTACGGATGGCTTGAACAGCCGTTCTAGGATGATATTTGGAGGGACAGCGTCATGTTTTGCGCCGATGCGTGCCAATACGTCGGCCGCTTGGTTATTATCTCTGGCTACATGGTGGAATTCGAGTCCTTCGAACCGAGCTGACATTTTAAGGACGGCGTTGCGATAGGCTGCCATTTTTGGATCCTTGGCGTCAAAGTCTCCATTTACTTGGGATATTGCGAGGTTTGAGTCCCCGCGCACCACTAGGCGTTGGATGCCCATGGAGATTGCCATCCGGAGGCCATGTAAGAGGGCCTCGTATTCGGCTGCGTTGTTGGAGTCCGTGTACATTATCTGGAGTACGTATTGGACTCTGTCCCCGGTTGGGGACGTTAGTACGATGCCAGCCCCCAATCCGGCCAACATTTTGGAGCCGTCGTAATGCATAATCCAATTGGAGTATGCGCCGTACTCTTTAGGGAGTTCGGCTTCAGTCCACTCAGCGACAAAGTCAGCCAAAACTTGCGACTTTATAGCTCGCCGGGGTTTGTAAGTTATGTCGAATGGTAAGAGCTCAATGGCCCATTTTGCAATCCTGCCCATTGCGTCGCGGTTATTTATAATGTCATTTAGGGGTACTTCGGAGGCCACTGTTATCGAACACTCTTGAAAGTAGTGTCGAAGCTTCCGGGATGCCATGAACACCGCATACGCTATCTTTTGATAGTGCGGGTAACGGGACTTGCAGGGGGTTAAAACAGTGGATACGTAGTACACTGGTTTTTGAAGAGGGAATTTATGCCCTTCTGTCTCTCGTTCTACGACGAGCACCGCGCTTACTACTTGATGTGTTGCCGCGATGTATAACAACATAGGTTCGCCCAGGTTGGGCGCAGCCAGGACCGGATTCGTTGCCAATATGGTCTTTATTTCTTCGAGTCCGGCGGTGGCAGCATCCGTCCACTCAAAGTGTTCGGTGTGCCTGAGGAGGCGATAGAGGGGCAATGCCTTTTCTCCTAGGCGGGAGATAAAGCGACTGAGAGCCGCCATGCATCCAATCAATTTCTGGATCTGTTTGAGGTTTTTTGGAATATCCAACTGCGATAGGGCTCGGATCTTGGCCGGATTTGCTTCAATTCCTCTACCGGATACAATGAAGCCCAAGAGCTTTCTGGCTGGTACGCCGAAAACGCATTTTTCCGGATTTAGCTTGATGTCATATGCTTGGAGGTTGTCGAATGTGACCCTCAAGTCATCTACTCGAGTTTCGACGTGTTTGGTTTTGACGACTACGTCGTCTACGTATGCCTCTACTGTTTTGCCGATCTGGGTAGCCAGACATGTCTGAATCATGCGCTGATATGTTGCGCCGGCATTTTTAAGTCCGAAGGGCATCGTGTTGAAGCAGAATGGTCCATACGGAGTAATGAACGCCGTTGCGGCTTGATCCGGTTCTGCCATCTTGATTTGATGATAGCCGGAGTATGCGTCCAGGAAGCACAATGAATCGTGCCCTACAGTGGCATCGATGATTTGGTCGATGCGGGGGTGGGGGAAGGGATCCTTTGGGCAGGCTTTATTTAGGTCTTTGAAATCGACAGATAGGCGCCAGGATCTGTCCTTCTTTGGTACCATTACCAGGTTTGCTAGCCAATCCGGCTTCCAATAGTTTGGCTAGTTCTTCTCCCATTGCCTGTCTTTTGGGTTCAGAAAATCGTCGAAGAGCCTGTTTGACTGGCTTGAACCCTTTTAGGATGTTTAGGCTATGCTTGCCAGCCCGCGAGGGATTCCTGGCATATCTGAAGGATGCCAAGCGAAAATGTCCCAATTTTCCCGAAGGAATTATCATAGCGCGGCGTCTACATCAGGGTTCAACTGTGCCCCGATGGAGGCCGTCTTTGTCGGGTCCGTTGGGTGGACCTGGAATTTTATAATTTCGTCCGCTGGTTTAAAGGAGGTGGACTTGGATCTCTTATCGAGTATCACATCGTCTTTGTGTGCCGTAGCGCGCAGCGCGGTGAGTTCCTCTGCTGCTAGGGCTTCGGATAGTGCCTCCAGGGCTAATGCAGCTGTTTTGTTTTCAGTGCGAAGTGCTATGTCCGGATCACTAATGAGAGTGATTATCCCGCCGGGCCCAGGCATTTTGAGCTTCATGTACCTGTAATGGGGTACGGCTTGGAAAATCGTGAACGCCTCTCGTCCTAATATAGCGTGGTATCCGCTACTGAGCGGGGCCACTTAAAACGTGATTTTTTCGGACCTGTAATTGTCCGGCGAGCCGAACACCACGTCGAGTGTGATTTTTCTGGTGCAGCGTGCTTCCCGGCTAGGGATTATTCCTCTGAAGGTTGTGCTGCTTCGCTCAATGCGGCTCCAGTCTATTTCCATTTTTTGAAGAGTTTCCTCGTAAAGGAGGTTCAATCCGCTGCCGCCATCCATGAGTACCTTGGTAAGTCGAAAGTCGTCCACTATTGGACTGAGGACCAATGCAGCTGGTGCTCGGGCTATTCGGAATTTAGGTTTGTCGCTGGCGTTGAAGGTGATGGCCTCATCGCTCCAAGGATTTGTTGTTGCTACTTGGTAGACTTCGGCAAGGCTGTGGATCATTCGTTTCCGCATATTGTTTGATGCAAAAGTCTCGAAGACGGTTGATACCGTAGCGGTATTGTTGGTGTGGTTTCGTGGGGCTAGAAGCTCCTCGCCACTTTTGGCCACCTGCCGTAATATCCAAGATGCATGAAGGCTATGTGTTGGGGTGGCGCCCTTGGTACTGTGAATTGTACAGGGTTTGCTGAGCCATCCCTCCAGTACGGTTCCGTTCCCTTTAAGGGGCTTCTGTTTTCTGGTTCTTGTACTTGGTGCCTGAGTGTAATGCACCCTTTTGTTGCGGACTGGGGCTAAGTTCGGGGCCGGATTAACCCAAAACCTATCTTCGGTTTTCCATTAACTTTCTATGGCACAGTACTTTCGCACTATGGATGCCAAGTCAGCGAAACGCGTGATTTCACGATGGCTGACGGCGTTCAAGGTTCCCTCTCGGCAGTCCTTTATCCGGTCCATGACCAGGAGGAATCTGGCCCAGTAATGATGTACTGTTTCGGCTGGCTCTTGCCGGATTAGAGATAGATCGCATATATCTGTACGGGCGGGCCTAATTGAGTCCGGGACCCTGCCCATCTCGAGGCTCAAGGGCTGAGAAGTTTCCAAATTTGGAAGCTTGGAAAGTGGAACGTTGTCCAACAAGTCCGGTCCGATGCCTGACTTTATGTTCAGTGCTTGATCGGAATCCGCTCCTCCGCAGGAATCCGGCATGGAGGGTTCGGTAGCCCGGACACGACTAGTTTTCAATATGGGAGAAGGATCGTCGCGATGTTCCTCTACCACCGCGACGTGGTGGGTAACCTGGGGAGAGTTAATCTCTCTCAAATCGGTTTTAAGCCCGATCCGATTGTAGTCTGAAGCGACTCCCAGGGCGGCGATCCGATCCAAGAGTTCGTTTACAGACGAGAGCTCTGTTGGATCTAACTGCTCGGCGAATTCCGAGTTGACGTGAAGATTGCTCTCGATGACCCGAGAGGTCATCGTTGAAGCGGTGGCTGGATAGGCGGTCATAAGAAAACCTCCTAGCCGGATAGTTTGGCCGGCGGCCAAGGCTCCTTCGGCAAAGATGCCGTCCTTGAAGACGGGAAGAGGCATCCTTCCTATCGGTGACAGCACAGAGGAACTCTCAATGAAAGCACCAATGTCGGTGTCAAAACCGGCGGATCTCGGGTAGGGGGTCCCGAACTGTGCGTCTAGGCGGATGGTAACAGGAGACAAGGGACACGATGTTTTACCCAGGTTCGGGCCCTCTTGATGGAGGTAAAACCCTACGTCCTGCTTGATTGATATTGATATTGTGGATGTTTACAAGAGTGGATCTACCACGAGATCAAGGAGGCTAAACCCTAGAAGCTAGCCTATGGTATGATTGTAATGGTTGTTGTTGTTGTGTCCTACGGACTAGAGCCATCCGGTTTATATAGACACCGGAGAGGGCTAGGGTTACATAGAGTCGGTTACAATAGTAGGAGATCTACGTATCCGTATCGCCAAGCTTGCCTTCCACGCCAAGGAAAGTCCCATCCGGACACGGGACGAAGTCTTCAATCTTGTATCCTCATAGTCTTGGAGTCCGGTCGATGATGATGATAGTCCGGCCGACGATAGTTCGGCCGATGATGGTAGTCCGGCTATCCGGACACCCCCTAATCAGGGACTCCCTCAAGGACGGTCGTGTGTTTTTCTTGGTCGGCAGCGTGCTCGACATCGGCGCGCCTATCTCCATGTCAGTCGTCTACATCAGAGCAGGGGCGTCCCCACTACCGCACTATGTGGCCAAGCTGTGGGCGAACGGCCCACCGGGGGAGCCCAAAGGCATGACCGACGCCGTCAAGGTGGAAATGGAGGTGACAAGCAGCAAGGATCCCGGTGACGTCGACGTCCAGGAGCTGACCTTCTTGACAGTTCCACCCAAGCTGCTAGCCGGGGCTAAGCTGGTGTCCCTCCACATTCGGAATGACAAGCTCACGTCCTAAATGTCTCTACAGTGCCTTCTGTTTATCTTAGTAATAAGCTAATATAGGGATTACCTCAGTCTACTTTAGCTTAAGAAATGCTGGGTTTTGGTGGCGATGCAGCAATTACTTCGACATCAGATCAGTAATTTCCAACAGTCGAACGGATATTTTGTGTCTATTGGATATAATTTTCCTTTGGGTAAGAAGTACTACTTGTCGTCAAAATGGATAAAAGGAGATGTATGTAGACATATTTTAGTTCTAGATACGTCCCTTTTTATCCATTTTGATGACAAACACTCCCTTCGTTCCACAATACATGCCTTCCATTTGTCAAAATATAGATGTATCTAGACATGTTTTAGTATATAGGTACATCCATGATAGAGCCAATCGGATAGTTGAGAACACTACAATTCGTAGCTACAGATGCATGTGTGACTCCCAGATGCAGAGGCCGGGGGTCATCATCCTCCTTTTCGAGAAAAAACAGACGCGTGTGTGAGAGGACGAGTGCGTGCGTGCACCTCTTCTCTTCCTGTATAACGTACTAAACTTAGAGTACAAGTTTTTGTGGGTGGCACGATGGTGCGTGCGAGAAGTCCCAAGAGATAGGTTTAATGCGTCTGAAAAAAGACTAGCCTAGAGCTCGCCACGCGGTTATTCCTGTCGAACGCCCCATTAACCGTAAGATATGTATATGACGGTGCCAGTTATTGCATGTACACAGCAGTACTCCCTCCTTTCCGGTTTATAGGGCTTAATTCAAAAATATCACCAACCATGATGGTGAGTGGTGGAATATTTTTTGTAGTTTGCAAAAGCACCTAATTAATGCTCTTGTTTTTCTCAAAAAATTATGTTTATCAATAAATTAATTGCAATGCATGCATGCATAAAGTACATGCATTGGTCAATTTTCTCTTAATACTTGCATGCAATGATTTAATGCACCTTGGAATCTGAACATGTGTTGGGGAACAACCAAATTGAGCCTTATAAAATGGAAAAACTAAAATTTTGAGATAAGACCTATAAAACCGGAAAGGAGGGAGTAGAAAAAGAACTACTCCATCCGGGAATAGTGCCACACTTCGAAACAAGAACCGTCAATAAATTTTGAGCTTGTGTCTCATCACATTCCAAATTACTCCATGCTATATCGAATTGCAAACCTATTCACACCGATCACAACCTAAACGGTTTCCCACTTAGGAGCGTATTAGTACCACGCTATATTGAATTGCAAACTTGTTCACACCGATCACAACCTGAATCGTTTCCCACTTAGGAGTGTATTAGTACTTGGTTATAAATACTAGTATGCCAAGATGACTGCACATTCCTCCTCAATTCCTCATCCACAAAAACAAACAAGTCATTCAACATCCTTTCCTTGCGTCTGCCATGGCCAGCGTGAGTTCTGGGTCGAGAGATTGCTGCCAGGGAGAGGCAAGCATGGAAGTGGAAGCACGAGAGATGTCCCGCCTTGCTGCGAGAGCAGCCGACATGTCCCGCCACGCGGAAGTAGCATCATAGAGGTCCCGCCACACCGCTGAAGCAGCACGGAGGTCCCGCCGCACCGTCGATGCAGCAGACTGGTCCGGTCGTGCCACGGAAGCAGCAGAGATGTCCCGCCGCGCCACGAATGCAGCAGGGATGTCCCACCGCGCCGTGGCGGCTTAGGAAAATTTCTCGCGGGCAGGCGACGATTGTTACAGGCGCATGCATGTGATCATCCATAGCCAGATGGATCAGATCTCCAACTGGGCGAGGTTGTAGGATGACATGAAAGCCTCGTTTGAACAGGCTACCGGCGTCATCCGACAAGTAAGGGAGGGCAATGAGAGGCTCCGGGTTGAGCATGACCTGCTGAGGGAGAAGATCGTCCGAAGTGCAGACCAGCAGGAGGGGACCAGTGCCTTGTTGAAGAGGATCGGCGTCATCGTCAAGAAACTTATGGATGAGAATGACATGCTCCGCAACGAGCGCCAAAGGTTGGTGGAGGAATCCGTGGATGTTCTCAAGCACCGTCTTGAGGACACGAAAGAGCTCATCACCGCTCGTCGCGGAGCCTAGTTCCCGAGGCCTGTAGCAACGCATCAAGAAAGTAGAGATCAGCAAGCCAGATCCTTGTCTTCCTTCTTCTTTTGCCTTTGTGTATTTCGGGCGTAGCCGCATGTGGCTTTTTTAATTATCTTTCTAATTATTTAAGACAATTAATCGTCCTTATATATTCATCAGTCTTGCTATAAGTCACAGTAGATGCTACTCCCTCTCTCTCAGTTTACAAGGCGTGCGCGTACCCCTTGGTCGTCAATTTGACCAACCTAATACACGTAATATATTACAAAAAATATACCAATATAAACTTCAGATGTTCTATTTTCAAAAGATATATTTTTTGTGTTATATAGTTTATATTAGGGTGATTAAATTGGCAACCTAGGTATACGCGTAGGACTTGTAAACTAAGACGGAGGGAGTATATAGATCCGTCGGATCTTACATCAAGATCCGTGCTTTCACATTTTCTTTTTTCTCTCTTAAATCTCAGTCGAGTGAGACATAGCCACGCCATTAAACAGAGGCTCGGGTGCCATTAATGGAGACCTTGGGAGAGAGGTGGACTGCAGATGGAGGTCAAAGGGCTCTCATCCTGATAAGCACGCGCAGGGGTCTAATCGCATGCCTCTCGTACTCAAATAGCTACCCTGCACGGTGCCTCCTAGCTAATAAAAAACGGGGACGCGTGGCGGCATGTAAATGGTACTAGTAAGTAGAACGCCCATGGTTTCAATAATACTTGTGTTTTCGATTGTAACATGACAGCACTTGTTCCAAAATGACTTTGTTGATTGTTAGTGTGTGCGCCTTCGCAAATCGGACTGCAAAATTACCACAGCATGTTGGTGCCATGTCATGACACCAAGCCAAGTTTCATTATTTTCATGCGTGTTTTGGATTTACATGAATTAAAAAACTAAGTTTCTCAATGTTTCCAACCCAGCCACGACGCCCAGAATTTTGAATTTCATTCCCATTTCTTACAGGGAACCTAGAAATTTACCCGAGGACACACATGTGATTTTTCAACCAACTTTGGTGCACTGTAACATGTGCTTGTATTTCAAATTTGAATTATGCACACAAAGGTGACATGTTCCCTCCCAGAACCACGAGCCTTCTTGAGAGAAGCTCCGATTTTCAACAAGCTTATACCAAAATTTGTTCCTATTCAGCCAATTTTTTTTACCACGGCATGGTACTACCATGACATGACACCATGCCAATTTTCATGATTTTAAAACCAATTTTCTCAATGTTCTCGACCGAGCCACGATGCCCAGATGTTTGAATTTTATTCTCATTTTTTGCACGGGACCTAGAAATTCACCCGAGGACACAAATGTGTTTTTTCAACCAACTTTGGTGCACGGGAGCATGTGCTTGTAGTTCAAATTTGAATTATGCACATTAAATGACAAAAACTCAATTAATGTGTAAATAAGGCCAAACGAAGACGGAATAATTCCAAAATTTAACAGGGCACTCATGTAGTTCTACATTGCCTTTATAAATAAACTCAAGGGGGACAACGTATAACGTTTCGCACTCAAAGGTGGCAAGTTCCCTCTCAGAACCACGAGCCTTCTTGAGAGAAGCTTTGGTTTGCAAGAAGCTTATACCAAAATCTGTTTCTATTCGGCCAATTTTTTTACCACAGCATGGTAGTACCATGACATGACACCCATGCCAAGTTTCATGATTTTTTCAGACGTGTTTTGGATTTACAAGAGTTTTAAAACCAAGTTTCTCAATGTTCTCGGCCGAGCCACGATGCCTAGATGTTTTAATTTTATTCTCATGTCTTGCATGGGACCTAGAAATTCACCCGAGGACACAAATGTGATTTTTCAACCAACTTTGGTGCACGCGAGCATGTGCTTGTAGTTCAAATTTGACTTATGCACATTAAATGACCAGAAACTCAATTAATGTATAAAAACGACAAACAAACCCTGTCACACCCTAGCTAGCTATGCATTAGAGTGTTGCATCATGTTTATTCTTTCATCAGAAACCTGAAATGGGGATGACAGAACCCCCAGTCCCCTCTGAAACCAATTAGGGTTTACTAAAAACTTTTTCAATGAACCTGAAATGCCCTTCTGAAATGCCCATCATTTTTGTCTTGGTTCAGAACCTCTGCCAAAAGTGATGCACATTTTCCTAGGCCATCTTAGGGTTTTTGAATTAAATCATAAATATTTGAATTTGGGCATTTAAAATTATATAAAATATTTAAATGCTCAAATATCTCCAAACTAAAATGTTTCATGTTGGAAATAATCCAACTATGGACCAGGAGTAGTTTGGTGATTTTAGGAGTTGCCTAAGTATTTTATTTAATTCAACAAAGTTGCAAAAGTATTAAAAAAACAGAAACAGAAAAAAATGGAAAAACTTACCTGACGCCAGCTCCCGGCCCACCTGCCGGCCCAGCCCAGCGCCGCTCCAGCGAGCTGCTTGCCGGCCAGGCAGGCAAGCAGGTGCCCGACGGCGACCGCAGCGCGCGCCACGCACCTGCTCGCCGCCTCGCCGCTCCCCTCGCCCGGTGACGTCGTGGATCGGCCTCCCTCGCTTCCCCGAACCCCTCAGACACCCCCTCTCCTCTCTAGCTCCTCCCCCTCGTGCTCCTCCGCCATGACCGATGCCACCATCGCAGTGCCTTCGTCGTAGTCGTGCTCCCCGCCGCCCGTGCGTCCTCTCATCGTGTCCAGGAGCTCCGCCGCTGTCCACTCCATCGAGCAAGCCAAGCCCCGAGCGCTCGCAACGCCCGAGTCCACTGCAACGACCTCGCCCGAACCGCCGTCGCCGGAGATCCCCTTCAATGCCGTCGTCGCTCCGGTCCATCCCTGGCCACAGCAAGGGCTTCGTCGCACTCACTGTGAGCTTAGCCATCTTCCCCCCTCCTTTTTCTTGCTCCCGAGCTGTGTAGCGACCTCCCGGAGCTCAACCGCACCCACCGCCATGGAGCTCGTCGCCGACGTGCTCCCGGTCACCCTCCGACCACTCCACGGTGTCCATCATACTCACCGTGTCACGTAGCACCTAACTAGCTACTCCCCGCGCCTCACTGACCCCTCTAGCGTCAAGTTCGTCTTCGGCCGAACCCCGGTGGCCGCGAAAGTCGTCGCCGGCGCCAACTCCGGCCACCCCGACCCCAACGGACTCCACCAAGAGCTGCGGCTCGTCCTCAGCTCCACTCCGGTGGTCTCCGCGATCCATTTGGCGGCCGAAACAGCCAAAACCACTTCCGCCGCCGCGTCGGGCTCGCCGGCGGCTAAACGCCGGTGCATCCGACCCGGGTTTGACCACGGGTGGGCCCTGGTTGACTCCCCTGAGTCAATGACAGGTGGGGCCCAACCCTGTTAATTAAACAGGTTTAGTTTTATTTAAACTTTAATTAAACTAATCACACTGACACGCAGGACCCACTGTCAGGTTTGACCCGGATGTGTTCCGTTGACCTGCTGACGTCACACTGACGTCAGGCTGACGCAATAATTGATTTTCTGGAATTAATCTAATATAGGAAAATTCCAGAATATAGTTTAAACTTTAAAAATTCATAACTTTTATTCTGTAACTCCAAATCAGACAAATTATATATGAAAAATGATC
Source organism: Triticum aestivum (assembly GCF_018294505.1). Classification (NCBI taxonomy): domain Eukaryota; kingdom Viridiplantae; phylum Streptophyta; class Magnoliopsida; order Poales; family Poaceae; genus Triticum; species Triticum aestivum. Next base: position 122,648,779 of record NC_057801.1, on the reverse strand, counting down.
AGAAAAATCCAATCTATCCATCTGTACTATTTTCATGCATGATTAAACAAGTTAACCTGATGTTTAATACAGAACAAGGAAAAACACTTTAAAGGGCCATGTTTGAGTTTGAAATTTGAATCTTGATTCAAACTGGTTCAAACCCTTCTGGTCTTTAGTTGCATTAGCCCAACACATTCATATTGCTATGTTTCATGCATGCATCATATTGTTGCACATTGTTTGGTGATGGTTGAGTATCGGTGTTCTTTGCGGCAGGTTCTGCCTCCAAGGAGTACCGTGATTACCCTAACGAAGAACCGTATCAGTGCATCGAACCATCAGGCAAGCAACCAACCATTTGATCATATCGATACAATCCCATGTTCTCGCTCCTGCTCTCTTTTACTGCATTAAGACAACGCGTTTCAAACTGCTGTGTGCTACGGTAGTTGAACCCATTTCCTCTGCATGACCTGTCATTGCCACAGTAACTAGATGAAACCCACTAGCATGTGTAGGAGTTGATTGAGCCATATGTATGTGTTGTTTCTACCTTGCTATGCCTGCTATGCTTAGAGTCGTGTCAGGTCTGGTTCATCTGGGTGATGGGCTAGAGTGAAATGATTATGTCGGTAATGAGAGTGGTGTGGTGAACACGATTTGGTAAAGGTATCGATGAGAGGCCATGTAGGAGTACATGGTGGGTTGTTTCATTGAAGCCGACCTTAAGCACTGAGATCTGTATGTGTGATTTAAGATACAGCTACTACCATGCATTGGGCCCTGAAATATGACCCCCCTCGACTTCTTATTCACCCTAGCTCTCTGTCCAGGAGTTGCAAGTAGTTTCTGGTGTTTGTAGCCTACTGGAGGCCGTGGACAGCGCTGACCGTAGGGGTGGGCTGTGATGCGGTAGGTACGTGGCCGGGTGTACCGAATACCCGTTAGGTATCTCAGGAACCCTGTTCACATCGTTCGGGGCCGTATGGGAAACCTCGACCGGACTCCCTGCGGATGGAACCTGGATAGGCGATAAACCTGGACTAGAGGCTTAGGTGTTTAGGTAGGTCGTGGTCTACACCCACGTCGGCTTTCGCTTGAAGTCTGCAGAGCACATGTCGTGTGCAGACGCTAAGTGGTGGAAACATGTATGAAGAAATGCACCCCTGTAGGGTTATCATGATCTATTCGAATAGCCGTGTCCGCGGTAAAGGACTACTTGGTTGCCTATACAGTTCATAGACAAGTAAACGGAAACTACTAAAAGCCTCAAGATAAGTGTGAGTGCCGAGGATGGCTCTTCCGCAGGAAGACGGAGGTGGATCCTCGGTAGTGTATTGAAGTGGTGAGTAGTGGACTCGTGTGTGCAAAACCATTTCAAGTTGGAGTCTCGTAGGATAGCCTAGCCAAGAGTCAAAGCTAGCTTGCTGCAACAACTCCACCAACCCTTCTTGATAATGTGCATGTATGTAGGATCTGATGTAAGTCTTGCTGAGTACCTTTGTACTCATGTTGCTATAATTTACATTTTTACAGAAGACGCTGCAACCCCTTCTGATGGGTTCTACGTAGACGTTGACATCAATGAGTAGGCTAAGGCCCAGGTGGTGATCCTGAGCTTGTGAAGGACCACGTAGTATAGCTAGGCTTTCCAAGCCTCTTTTAGTTTACTAGTTGTCTGTACTCAGACAAGTTACTTCCGCTGCTGGTTTGTATGACTATATGACTTGAATGCTGGGTCATGTGACCCATACCTGTGTGTATGATTATGTATGGCTCCCTGAGCCTTAAATAAAGTATTTGTGTCATAGAGTCATGTTGTGATGCCATGTTGTATTTGCACATATCGAGCATACTGTGTGTATGTTATTGAAATGCTTGGTATGTGTGGGATCTGACTATCTAGTTGTTTATCTTTAGTAGCCTCTCTTACCGGGAAATGTCTCCTAGTGTTACCACTGAGCCATGGTAGCTTGCTACTGCTCTGGAACACTAGGCTGGCCGGCATGTGTCCTTCTTCGTTCCTGTGTCTGTCCCTTCGGGGAAATGTCACGCATTGAGTACCGGAGTCCTGTTAGCCCACTACAGCCCGGTTTACCGGAGTCCTGCTAGCCCAGTGCTACAGCCCGGACCCACTTGCTGATGACCGACACGTTCGTTGCTGGGTCATGAATGCCTGTCCCTGTAAGTATGTGCCACTTTGGATTTACGACTAGCCATGTCAGCCCGTGCTCCTTATCATATGGGTGCTAGCGACACTATCATATACGTGTGCCAAAAGGCGCAAATGGTCCCGGGCAAAGGTTAGACGACACCCGTGGGTTACCGTGCGTGAGACCGCAAAGTGATATGAGGTGTTACATGCTAGACCTATGTGGCATCGAGTCGGGGTCCTGACAGCGTTGGTATCAGAGCCGGACTGCCTGTAGGTTCTCCAAGCCAAACTGGTCGATGTTGAGTCTAGAGATTCTTTAGTTATATGTAGGGGAATTGTTTGTGGGTTGGAACGTAAGGCTCTTTTTACTCCTTTATCTTATGACATTCTGATCCGAGTCAGTCTATTCTTCCACCGGGGGTTAAGGAATTAGGATCTATTCTCTCTATCAGGTTCACGTGTTACTAATCAGTAGTACCTTATAGGGTTGATGGATACAAGCCTAGTTCAGTTCTACTACCACGTTATGTTGTTAGGATGGATTCAGAACTTTGATATGATGATGTTGAGTGTGTATGAAATCCTTTGTCAAATGTCTCAAAATCCTTCTTGAGCATTTACAGCTGTTATGCTGCCAAAATTTTGCTAAAAATTCTAATGCCTCTGCATTATGGTTATGCTTTCAGATGGCCACTCGCGACCTTAATCAAGTGGTTCGCCTGACTCGATGCCTAGATGTACCCGGCCATACTACCATGTTGGTCAGGGTAATGACTGAGGCTGGATACCGTTGGTATCCTGAGTACACGGTCGAAGAGCAATTCCGAGACTTTAATCAAAGCCAGTATCTCTGCACTGTCAGGATATTTCCATCTTATCCTAGGTCCACCGAGCCCCTTCACTGCTCCTATGGACTCGGGGTTACTATTGAGATGGTTGTGCAGGACGCCGCCTACTCTATGATGACCATCATGCGAGTCAGGTCTGGCCTATTTCGGGACTCTGATTTCCGGTATATGCCAGGATCACTTCCGGGAGCACAAGGGTATCTCTAGGCTATCTATGCTGACCGCACTCAGGAGGATTCACGGACACGCACTACTGCTGAGATGCTCGAGGATAAGGACCGTGAAAATCGGGCCTTGAGGTTAGAGCTCTTCAATACCCGTGCTGACCACTGGGCCACATTGACTCGGTTTGCACCGGCAGTGCAAGCTGGATATTCTGATATGCGCGATCTCTATCCTGTGAGATCTGCTCTGCCAGACGTGATGGGTTGGCGTGATGTAGGAGGCATCACCCCACCTCGCGGTCCCCGCAGGCCACCGTCTGTTGCTCCAAGACCTCATCCTAGCCCCTATGGTCCACAAGCTCCGCGAGATCGTCTGTTTCCGGATGATCATGTTGAGCTTCCAGGCTATGGAGGTGACTTCTACGAGGACTACTACGGATCGGTCTGAGTTAGTGGTAGTATCACTAGTTTGATCTAGCTGTATCGTCTATCGTCCTGCGTGACTCGTGGGATATGACCTAGTTTGTACCGCCTTCCGGGGGTGTAGAAAAAAATAATGTATAGGAGCTTGGGATGCCTCCGATGAGATGTAATCCTCTTTTCACCGTAATAGTACCTTGTTTGGTCTTGTACTAAACCTTGTATGGTGTGTATGACGATGGAATAAAGAAGCAGTTTCTGTATCTACCATGTCATACGGATGATCATCTTGCATTCCGAGTTACTCCTTACATTATGTATTCTATGTCGGAATCTTATCATTCTGACTAAATCATTGTCTTGTTACCTAGGATGGTCAACACGCGCACTAACCCTGCTCCTCAAGAGCAGGCCGAGGGCAGTGAAGTCAGGAATGCAAATCTGCCTCATCCTCCTTCCCTAGCCGAGGTTATGATGGAAGCCGAAAGAAACAAGCGGGAGACCAACCGTTTGTTGGAGCGTATTGAACAGAACACAGCACACCATCAGAGGACTAACGTGGTGTCACTCAGTGATTTCATCAAGTTACATCCACCCACGTTCCACCACTCCGTCGAGCCTCTCGACGCTGATGACTGGCTTCGCAGTATCTCTCACAAGCTGCGTTCCGCGCTAGTAGCTGAGGCTGACAAGGTCACCTTTGCTGCATATCATCTTGAAGGCCCCGCCAGTCTATGGTGGGAGAATTATGGAGCTATGCGCCCAGCGGGCCATGTCACTACTTGGGCTGAATTCAGCGAGGCTTTCCGTGAACATCACATTCCGGAGGGTCTCATGGACCGTAAACGTGAGGAATTTTGTAGTTTCACTCAGGGCCGACTCTCTGTGGATGTTTACAGCCGGGAATTCGGTAACCTCGCACGATATGCAACTAAGGAAGTTTCTACTGATGCCAAGAAGCAAGCAAGGTTCCGTAAGGGACTTAGTCCTGAGCTTCGCCGCGACCTCCGTCTGCATGAGTGCACATCTTTTCAGAAACTTGTTAACAAGGCCATCAGTGTTGAGACTGGTCATACTGATTATGACGCAACACGCAAGCATGGCCGTGACATGGGTTCCTCATCCGATGCTGGTCCTCAGAAGCGCCGCGTGTGGGTGCCCAACACTGCACTGCCACCTAGGTTCACACCGAGGCCATCCTTCCAGGCGCCTCGCCCCGTTCAACAGTCTGCACCAGCCAAGCCCTATGGGGGTCCAACCAACAATGCTCCTCCACGTACCAGTTCCGTGACTTGTTTCAAGTGTGGGGAATCTGGCCACTATATGCGTGAGTGTCCCCAGACCAACCCCAACCAATCTGCTAAAGCTGTTGGCCGTGGCAAGCCGACAAGGAAAGTGTTCCACGCCAAGCCGGCCACCGCTACACGTGGCCATGTCAACTGTATCTCTGCCGAAGAAGCTCAAGAGGATCCCAATGTCGTTCTCGGTACGCTCCTTGTTAATTGCCACCAGGCATCTGTTCTTTTCGATACAGGAGCCTCTCATTCATTTATATCCGAGAACTATGCTCGTTTGCATAACACCGCATTCTGTGACATGCCGTCCACTATGGAAATTTCTACTCCCGGTTCTAGATGGCAGACCTCCAGGGTAAGTTATGGAAATGAAATCCAAGTCGACAAACTTGTTTTCCTTGCATCTTTGATAGCTCTCAAATTTTCAGATATTAATATCATTATGGGTATGGACTGGATGTCAGCTCATCATCCCAAAATTGATTGCTTCTCTAGGACTGTTCAACTCACCCATCCTTCGGGGAAGATAGTCAATGTCTTGACCCGATTAGCCAAGCAACAATTATATTCTCTTAACGCCAGCCCTCTGCCAGACCTTGAGGACGTTCCGGTAGTCCGTGACTTTCCGGATGTCTTCCCAGAGGAATTGCCAGGTGTTCCACCTGACAGGGATGTTGAGTTCGTAATAGACCTCATTCCAGGAACCGTTCCGATTGCTAGAAGACCCTATAAGATGGCACCACTAGAACTAGCCGAGCTTAAGAAACGACTCGATGAGTCCTTGAAAAAGGGTTTCATCCGACCTAGTTCATCTCCGTGGGCTTGCCCCGTCCTCTTCGTTAAGAAGAAGGATGGTACGGACCGGATGGTTGTAGATTATCGACCTGTTAATTTGGTCACAATCAAGAACAAATATCCGCTCCCCTGGAACAACGACCTGTATGATCAGCTCGCTGGATCCTCAGTCTTCTCCAAAATTGATTTGAGGTTGGGCTACCATCAAATCAAAATCCGAAACGGGGACATCCCTAAAACGGCCTTTGTTACTCGTTATGGCCAATACGAGTACACCGTCATGTCCTTCGGTTTAACCAACGCTCCAGCCACCTTTCCTCGGTTAATGAACTCAATCTTCATGGAGTATTTGGATAAATTCGTCGTAGTTTATCTCGATGATATACTCATCTACTCCAAGAACGAGGAAGAACATGCCGAACATCTAAGGCTAGTGTTGAAGAAACTTCGAGAGCATCGTCTTTATGCCAAATTTTCTAAATGTGAATTCTGGTTGTCGGAAGTGACCTATCTGGGTCATGTAATATCTGGTAAAGGTATTGCTGTTAACCCTGAGCGAGTTCAAGCCGTCCTTAATTGGACTCCACCTGAATCGGTCAAGCAAGTTCGGAGTTTTCTAGGCTTAGTGAGCTATTGCCGTCGCTTTGTCAAAAACTTCTCCAAAGTTGCTAAACCTCTAACCGAACTCCTCAAGAAAGATAAGAAGTTCGAATGGACTCCACAATGTGAGCACAGCTTTCAGGAACTGAAAAGACGCCTGACTTCTGCTCCCGTACTGGTACCACCAGACTTCTCTAAGGACTTTGTTATCTACTGCGACGCCTCGCGACAAGGACTAGGTTGCATTCTCATGCAAGATCGACACGTAATTGCTTACGCCTCACGGCAATTGCACCCACATGAGGAGAATTATCCTACTCATGATCTAGAGCTTGCATCCGTAGTCTATGCACTTAAAACCTGGCGACATTACCTTCTTGGTAATCGTTGCGAAATATTCACTGATCACCAAAGTCTGAAGTACATTTTCACCCAACCGGATTTGAATCTCAAGCAAAGACGTTGGGTCGAGTTGATCACAGATTTCGACTTAGGAATAACTTACACCCCAGGGAAAGCCAACGTCATGGCTGATGCGCTAAGTCGTAAATCTTATTGTAACAACCTGATGTTACAACAAAGTCAACCGCTTCTCCATGAGGAATTTCGGAAGCTTAACCTTCACATTGTTCCTCAAGGTTTTCTTTCCACCTTGGTGGCGAAACCTACTCTTACGGATCAAATCATCGCTGCCCAAAAGCGAGATAAGGGAATATCTAAAATCAAGGAGAGCATTGCTAGCGGAGGTGCTAGTTGTTTCTCCACAAATGATCATGGTGTTGTGTACTTTGAGAACCGTTTAGTGGTTCCCAAGAACCAACATCTACGGCAGTTGATCCTTAAGGAGGCTCATGAATCTCCTCTCACCATTCATCCCGGTAGTACCAAGATGTATCAGGACCTACGCCAGAGGTTCTGGTGGACTAGGATGAAGAGAGAAATTGCTTAGTATATTGCTAATTGCGACGTCTGCCGTCGTGTAAAAGCAGAGCATCAACGGCCTGCTGGCACCCTTCAACCCTTACCTATTCCTGAATGGAAATGGGATAAAATTGGTATGGATTTCATTACCGGTTTTCCCAGGACCAAGAGAGGGAATAATACTATCTTCGTCGTTGTCGACCGTCTTTCCAAAGTGGCCCATTTCTTACCTGTTCGTGAGAGTATAACCGCTAGTCAGCTGGCAGACTTATACATCTCCCGAATAGTGTCTCTCCATGGTGTTCCTTTGGAAATCAACTCGGATCGAGGAAGTCTTTTCACCTCTCGATTTTGGGAAAGCTTCCAAAATGCTATGGGAACCCGCCTTTCCTTTAGCACCGCTTTTCACCCTCAATCGAGTGGTCAAGTGGAACGCGTCAACCAGATCCTAGAAGACATGCTTCGAGCCTCTGTTATCTCATTCGGAATGGATTGGGAGAAGTGCCTTCCATTTGCCGAATTCGCTTACAACAACAGCTATCAATCTAGCTTGGGTAAAGCCCCTTTTGAAGTTCTCTATGGACGACGGTGTCGAACACCCCTTAACTAGTCACAGACCGGGGAAAGACAATTCTTTGGCCCGGATATGATTCAGGAAGCAGAAGAGCAAGTTCGCATCGTTCATGAAAAGTTGAAAACAGCCCAATCTCGTCAAAAGAGTCAATATGACCGAAAACATAAGGCTATGACTTTCGAGGTTGACGAGAAGGCTTACCTTCGGGTTACCCCTCTGAAGGGAACCCATCGTTTCGGTATCAAAGGCAAATTGGCTCCTCGTTACATTGGACCTTTTCGCATTCTCGCTAAACGAGGAGAAGTTGCCTACCAGTTGGAACTACCTCCGCACCTCTCCAGAGTCCACGATGTCTTCCACGTTTCTCAACTCAGGCGTTGCTTCTCGGATCCTATCCGTGGAGTGGACTACGAAATGCTTGATCTCCAAGATAATCTTACATATCGAGAGTACCCCATTCGTATCCTCGATCAGGCCGAGCGTACCACTCGACGTCATAATATCAAGTTTCTCAAAGTACAATGGTCGCACCATTCTGAGGATGAAGCAACTTGGGAAAGGGAGGATCGTCTTCGACTTGAGTATCCTGCCTTCTTTCCGGAGGAATCCAAATCTCGGGACGAGATTCTTTTGAGTGGGGGTGAGATGTCACACCCTAGTTAGCTATGCATTAGAGTGTTGCATCATGTTTATTCTTTCATCAGAAACCTGAAATGGGGATGACAGAACCCCCAGTCCCCTCTGAAACCAATTAGGGTTTACTAAAAACTTTTTCAATGAACCTGAAATGCCCTTCTAAAATGCCCATCAGTTTTGTCTTGGTTCAGAACCTCTGCCAAAAGTGATGCACATTTTCCTAGGCCATCTTAGGCTTTTTGAATTAAATCATAAATATTTGAATTTGGGCATTTAAAATTATATAAAATATTTAAATGCTCAAATATCTCCAAACTAAAATGTTTCATGTTGGAAATAATCCAACTATGGACCAGGAGTAGTTTGGTGATTTTAGGAGTTGCCTAAGTATTTTATTTAATTCAACAAAGTTGCAGAAGTATTAAAAAAACAGAAACAGAAAAAAATGGAAAAACTTACCTGACGCCAGCTCCCGGCCCACCTGCCGGCCCAGCCCAGCGCCGCTCCAGCGAGCTGCTTGCCGGCCAGGCAGGCAAGCAGGTGCCCGACGGCGACCGCAGCGCGCGCCACGCACCTGCTCGCCGCCTCGCCGCTCCCCTCGCCCGGTGACGTCGTGGATCGGCCTCCCTCGCTTCCCCGAACCCCTCAGACACCCCCTCTCCTCTCCAGCTCCTCCCCCTCGTGCTCCCCCGCCATGACCGACGCCACCATCGCCGTGCCTTCGTCGTAGCCGTGCTCCCCGCCGCCCGTGCGTCCTCTCATCGTGTCCAGGAGCTCCGCCGCTGTCCACTCCATTGAGCAAGCCGAGCCCCGAGCGCTCGCAACGCCCGAGTCCACCGCAACGACCTCGCCCGAACCGCCATCGCCGGAGATCCCCTTCAACGCTGTCGTCGCTCCGGTCCATCCCCGGCCACAGCAAGGGCTTCGTTGCACTCACTGTGAGCTTAGCCATCTTCCCCCCTCCTTTTTCTTGCCCCCGAGCTGTGTAGCGACCTCCCGGAGCTCAACCGCACCCACCGCCGTGGAGCTCGTCGCCGACGTGCTCCCGGTCACCCTCCGGCCACTCCATGGTGTCCATCATATTCACCGTGTCACGTAGCACCTAACTAGCTACTCCCCGCGCCTCACTGACCCCTCTAGCGTCAAGTTCGTCTTCGGCCGAACCCCGGTGGCCGCGAAAGTCGTCGCCGGCGCCAACTCCGGCCACCCCGACCCCAACGGACTCCACCAAGAGCTGCGGCTCGTCCTCAGCTCCACTCCGGTGGTCTCCGCGATCCATTTGGCGGCCGAAACAGCCAAAACCACTTCCGGCGCCGCGTCGGGCTCGCCAGCGGCTAAACGCCGGTGCAGCCGACCCGGGTTTGACCACGGGTGGGCCCTGGTTGACTCCCCTGAGTCAATGACAGGTGGGGCCCAGCCCTGTTAATTAAACAGGTTTAGTTTTATTTAAACTTTAATTAAACTAATCACACTGACACGCGGGACCCACTGTCAGGTTTGACCCGGACGTGTTCCGTTGACCTGCTGACGTCACACTGACGTCAGGCTGACGCAATAATTGATTTTCTGGAATTAATCTAATATAGGAAAATTCCAGAATATAGTTTAAACTTTAAAAATTCATAACTTTTATTCTGTAACTCCAAATCAGACAAATTATATATGAAAAATGATCAGAAAAATCCAATCTATCCATCTGTACTATTTTCATGCATGATTAAACAAGTTAACCTGATGTTTAATACAGAACAAGGAAAAACACTTTAAAGGGCCATGTTTGAGTTTGAGATTTGAATCTTGATTCAAACTGGTTCAAACCCTTCTGGTCTTTAGTTGCATTAGCCCAACACATTCATATTGCTATGTTTCATGCATGCATCATATTGTTGCACATTGTTTGGTGATGGTTGAGTATCGGTGTTCTTTGCGGCAGGTTCTGCCTCCAAGGAGTACCGTGATTACCCTAACGAAGAACCGTATCAGTGCATCGAACCATCGGGCAAGCAACCAACCATTTGATCATATCGATACAATCCCATGTTCTCGCTCCTGCTCTCTTTTACTGCATTAAGACAACGCGTTTCAAACTGCTGTGTGCTATGGTAGTTGAACCCATTTCCTCTGCATGACCTGTCATTGCCACAGTAACTAGATGAAACCCACTAGCATGTGTAGGAGTTGATTGAGCCATATGTATGTGTTGTTTCTACCTTGCTATGCCTGCTATGCTTAGAGTCGTGTCAGGTCTGGTTCATCTAGGTGATGGGCTAGAGTGAAATGATTATGTCGGTAATGAGAGTGGTGTGGTGAACACAATTTGGTAAAGGTATCGATGAGAGGCCATGTAGGAGTACATGGTGGGTTGTTTCATTGAAGCCGACCTTAAGCACTGAGATCTGTATGTGTGATTTAAGATACAGCTACTACCATGCATTGGGCCCTGAAATATGACCCCGCTCGACTTCTTATTCACCCTAGCTCTCTGTCCAGGAGTTGCAAGTAGTTTCTGGTGTTTGTAGCCTACTGGAGGCCGTGGACAGCGCTGACCGTAGGGGTGGGCTGTGATGCGGTAGGTACGTGGCCGGGTGTACCGAATACCCGTTAGGTATCTTGGGAACCCTGTTCACATCGTTCGGGGCCGTATGGGAAACCTCGGCCGGACTCCCTGCGGATGGAACCTGGATAGGCGATAAACCTGGACTAGAGGCTTAGGTGTTTAGGTAGGTCGTGGTCTACACCCACGTCGGCTTTCGCTTGAAGTCTGCCGAGCACATGTCGTGTGCAGACGCTAAGTGGTGGAAACATGTATGAAGAAGTGCACCCCTGCAGGGTTATCATGATCTATTCGAATAGCCGTGTCCGCGGTAAAGGACTACTTGGTTGCCTATACAGTTCATAGACAAGTAAACGGAAACTACTAAAAGCCTCAAGATAAGTGTGAGTGCCGAGGATGGCTCTTCCGCAGGAAGACGGAGGTGGATCCTTGGTAGTGTATTGAAGTGGTGAGTAGTGGACTCGTGTGCGCAAAACCATTTCAAGTTGGAGTCTCGTAGGATAGCCTAGCCAAGAGTCAAAGCTGGCTTGCTGCAACAACTCCACCAACCCTTCTTGATAATATGCATGTATGTAGGATCTGATGTAAGTCTTGCTGAGTACCTTTGTACTCATGTTGCTATAATTTACATTTTTACAGAAGACGCTGCAACCCCTTCTGATGGGTTCTACGTAGACGTTGACATCAATGAGTAGGCTAAGGCCCAGGTGGTGGTCCTGAGCTTGTGAAGGACCACGTAGTATAGCTAGGCTTTCCAAGCCTCTTTTAGTTTACTAGTTGTCTGTACTCAGACAAGTTACTTCCGCTGCTGGTTTGTATGACTATATGACTTGAATGCTAGGTCATGTGACCCGTACCTGTGTGTATGATTATGTATGGCTCCCTGAGCCTTAAATAAAGTATTTGTGTCATAGAGTCATGTTGTGATGCCATGTTGTATTTGCACATATCGAGCATACTGTGTGTATGTTATTGATATGCTTGGTATGTGTGGGATCTGAATATCTAGTTGTTTATCTTTAGTAGCCTCTCTTACCGGGAAATGTCTCCTGGTGTTACCACTGAGCCATGGTAGCTTGCTACTGCTCTGGAACACTAGGCTGGCCGGCATGTGTCCTTCTTCGTTCCTGTGTCTGTCCCTTCGGGGAAATGTCACGCATTGAGTACCGGAGTCCTCTTAGCCCGCTACAGCCCGGTTTACCGGAGTCCTGCTAGCCCAGTGCTACAGCCCGGACCCACTTGCTGATGACCGACACGTTCGTTGCTGGGTCATGAATGCATGTCCCTGTAAGTCTGTGCCACTTTGGATTTACGACTAGCCATGTAAGCCCGGGCTCCTTATCATATGGGTGCTAGCGACACTATCATATACGTGTGCCAAAAGGCGCAAACGGTCCCGGGCAAAGGTAAGACGACACCCGTGGGTTACCGTGCGTGAGGCCACAAAGTGATATGAGGTGTTACATGCTAGACCTATGTGGCATCGAGTCGGGGTCCTGACAAACCCGGAATAATTCCAAAATATAATAGGGCACTAATGTAGTTCTATGTTGCCTTTGTTAAGAAACACAAGGGGGCAGCGTATATCGTTTCACACTCAAAGGTGGCACGTTCCCTCTTAGAACCATGATCTTCCAAACCGGCCCAATTTTTCAACATAACATGTTAGTGCCATGACATGACACCATGCCAAGTTACATGATTTCCAGGCGAGTTTTGGATTTACATGAATTTAAAACCTAAGTTTCTCGATGTTCTCAGTCAAGTCATGACGCCCAGATATTTGAATTTCATTCTCATTTCTTCCATGGGACCTAGAAATTCAACCAAGGACACACATGTGATTTTTCAACCCACTTTGGTGCACCTGAGCATGTGCATGCATTTCATATTTAGATTATGCACATTCAAAGTCCAGAAACTCAATTAATGTATGAGAAGGCCAAATGAACTCGAAATAATTCCAAAATTTAACAGGGCACTCATATAGTTCTATGTTGCCTCTATAAATAAAATCAGGGGGGAGGCAGCATATATCGTTTCGCAAACAAAGGTGACACGTTCCCTCTCGGAACCACGAGGCTTGTTGAGAGAATCTCCGGTTTTGCAAGAAGCTTATACCAAAACTTTTCCCAATTCAGCAAAAATTATACATATGAAAACAGGGTTTAGATTATCCCGAACATCTCGCTACCTAGACCAATAATGTACTATGATTTGAATTCAACATAAAATGGATACAAATATTTGAATTGGAGAGCGTATGGTACATGTAGTTCATAGTGAAATATGATTACTGCTATATGCATGTTTTTTGTTATCAATATAATATTTAAATTATTGTATAACTTGACAACAATCGCATTCAAATAAGGAAAATTGATTCAAATTTAGTCCATATGGTAGATGACAATATATATGTTCACATGGTGGAGTAAAATGTTCATATATGATGGAAGATCAAAATGTACGACTACATCAATTATAAACCGCAAGGTCACCTAACGATGTATTTGAATTCAACATAACATGGATTCAAAAATTGAAATTCGATATCATGGCATCTGTAATCATATAAAAAGGGACATTACTCTTGGAGGGAATTGATTTGTTTTTTGTTGTTGTTGAGGGAAGTGCGAATCGATTTGGTACTGTGCAGGGTAATCTTGTTCTCCCGATTTTTTTTACATTTTTCTTGTAGTTTTTTCAATGGCATCTATAGCTATATAGTAAAAGGGGACATGACTCTCTTGTGTCTTGTATGAATTGTTTTTTTACACGTTAAGTTTGCTCTGCCGAACAAGGAATCCGCACTTTGTTATCCCGAAATTTTCAAGCTCGAGTATCTTTTGTCTCACCTGCTTTGAAACTCCAGCCTCTTCAACCCGCGCCGCGCCGTGTTATCCCGAAATTTGGACGCGTGCGAGAACTCCCTCCTCATCCGAAATCGCTCCCGCATCCCAAACACGCAAAATCCCCCTTCTACCCCTCAGCTGGAAATGGAGCTCCATGTCGCGGTGTCAAAACTGGTGGGGGTACGCTGGTAACTTACCCTACATTTTGGACAAGCGCGTCCCTAAGCTTGGCTCCCCCCTCCCCCTTCGCCCCCCCATTCGTACACCGAGGCCGCCAAAACCCGCGAAACCCCATGCTCCTCCGTTGGCCTCTCGACCGCCGCCCAGCCAGAGACTCTTCCCCGACTATGTCGTCCACCACAACAGCTCGCCGTCCCTCATCCAACGCACCGGATGAGGATCCGTTGTCAATCTCGTCGTCTCGCCGGATCAGCCGCCCCGTCCTCCACCTCCAAGGAACTGCCCCGACGTTCGCCTCCTCTATCACGCCACCTCAATCACCACAACACCGTGTTGACCTGCCCCACCAGAACCGCAGTGTCACATCCCTAGCTTAGCCCTTGCCTGACTCTGCATAAGTAGTCATGCATCATGTTTAAATTTCTGAAACTTGAATTGAGGTTAGTTGAAACCCTCAAAAATCAGTTCAAAAATTAATCAACATTTAAATCTCATCAAATGAGTCCAAGAAAATGTTCCTCTTGTTCTCTAAAAATATTGGCAAGAGATAAAATTCAAACCAATATTTTTGGAGTCTCAGAAATATTTATTTTGGGCATTTGAGTTAATCCAATAATTATTTGCATTGGATTTATATTTGATATATGTTGAATATAACTCCAATAATTCTAAAAATTGTGAGTGGCCTTGAATATATTTTACCAGGCCACATTATAATTTTTAGAATTTATAAAAATGATTTGGTATAAAATCAAATCAAAACAAATTGCAAAATTAGAAAACAGAACAAAAAAAGAGTGCAGAAACTCACCTGGCCTACCTGTAGCCCTACACTGTTCTGGCCCAGCTGCAGTCCAGCCCACCAGGGGCAAGGTTGTCCTCAACTTTGCACCTACTGGCAAGCCAGCGCTCGCGCGGCTGAGCGCCACCTCCTGCTTCGCGGTGGCAAGGCCTCGGGCTTTCTCTCCACATCAGCGTGATGCCCTGGTCCTCATCCTCTCTCTCCCTCGAGCGCTCTCCCCTCCTCTGTTCTTTCACGCGCAGCCACCGAGCACGGCCGTCCCCACCGTCCACTACCACCGCAGCCACTGCTGTCGTTTCGCCCTGCTAGAGAGTCCAACGGCTCCGCCTCCTCACGCTGGTCACCTCCACCAATGGACTCAAGCGGACGAGCCTCAAGACAACGCCATCGATCCCTTCTTCGACCTCCACCCGCCGAGATCGCCGGGGACTCCACGCTCGCCTCGTTGCCTCCCCGGGGCTCCTAAGCTGCTCTTCGGGGCCGCTGTGAGCTCCTGCTCCTTCCCCCTTGCTCTCCCCCTCCGTTCCCGTCCTCCAGCTTGCTTCCCCATCGCAACCGAAGCTCGTCCTCGTCGTGGCTCCTTGCCGCCGTGGCCAGGGCACCCAAAGCTTGCGTTCGAGCACATGGTTGTGCTCCTTCTGGTCCGTACCTGCCGCCCCGCTGCTTAACTTGCTCCACCACATGCTCTAGTCGCACCTGCTGCACACACCGAACTCCGGCGGCGGCCCAAGTGTTCACCATCGGCGAACTAGGCCACGTCGCGACCTTCTGACACCTCCCCTTGATGCGGGGAAGCACGAGCTTGCCTCCCGTGCCCTCGGTGCGTCCAGTCGTGGCCGGAAATAGCCAGCCGGCGATCGCCACCGCGCCGGATTAGCGTCGCCGGTTAGCCGCTGGTTAACACCAGCTTTAACACTAACTAACACCCTAGCAGACGTTGACGTGCGGGCCCCACGGTGGGTCAAATCCCAGTCAACACGGGGGTAATCCCCAGTTAACAGTGAGCCAATGACATGTGGGTCCCGACCGTCAGGTTTGACCCTGTTGACGTCACCCTGAAGTATTGCTGACGCAGTAATACATTTTCTGGATTAAATTCATTTTAGAATAACTAGGAAATTCCAGAAAATAGTATAAACTTCTAAAAATTATAGAAATTCAACTATAGCTCGGAACGAAATAAGTTATATATGAAAAATGATCAGAAAAATCCAATCTATCCATATGTACCATTTTCATGCATGTTAGAACAACTTATAGCTACTTTTTAGGACAAATCATATAAATGGCATTTGAATATCCACATATGGGGTTTGAATATCAATCCTGGACTCAAACCAACTCCATTTAACTTGTTGCTAGTTGCATTAGCTCAAACCACAACATATTGCCATATCACATTCATGCATCATATTGTGCATTGCATTGATTGTGTTCTTCCTTGTTTGCCTATATTTGTCCCCTCTCAATAGACGACGTTCCGACGATGAGTTCGATTACACCGATGAAGAGTTATACTATCTTCAGAACTGCCAGGCAAGCAAAACCCCCTTGTTCATTCCGATACAATCCCACTCTCTCGCTCCTGCTCTCTTCTACTGCATTAGGACAATAATGATACATCTGTTACTTGTTGTGGTAGCTGAACCCCTTATCCTCTGCAGGACCTGTCATTGCCACAGTAATTAGATGAAACCCACTAGCATGAGTAGGAGTTATTTGAGCCCTGATATGCCTACTCATTCATACTTGTTTGTCGTGCCTTCTACTGCTTAGAGTTGAGTCAGGTCTGATTCATTGGGGATGAATCAGAACGTGGTGAACATGTCCTAATGTGTGTGAGCTAAGTGTGTGAATACAATTTGGTAAAGGTAGCGGTGAGAGGCCATGTAGGAGTACATGGTGGGTTGTCTCATTGAAGCCGTCCTCAGGAACTAAGTTCTGTGTTTGTGATTCATGAACAACTACTACCACACATTGGAATGCTTAAGTGCCCCTCTCAACTTGTTAATCAACTCGATCTCTGTCCAGGAGTTGCAACTAGTTTCTGGTGTTTGTAGGTAGTGCTAGTAGTCTACCAAGTGGCACCTGGTATAGGTGGGCTTGGGACAGACTAGGCACAGTGGCACAGTGTACCAAGTGGCACCCGATGGTGGGCTTGGGAACCCTGCTCATATCATTTGGGGTCGTGAGCGACACCTCGGCCGGATCTCCTTGCGGATGGAACCCGAATAGGCGATAAACCTAGACGAGAGACTTGTGTGGTTAGTCAGGTCGTGGCCGACACCCTCGCTGGGCTTCCGCTTGAAGGTTGCCGAGTACATGTCGTGTAAACGGCGGTAAGTCGTGAGAGGGTGTGTGAAGAAGTACACCCCTGCAGGGTTAACATCATCTATTCGAATAGTCGTGTCTACGGTAAAGGACTTCTGGGTTGCCTGTACAGTTCATAGATAACTTGAAGTGGATACTCTAAAATACGCAAGATAAGCATGAGTGCTATGGATGGCGTTCTCGTAGGGAGACGGGAGCGGATCCATAGTGGTGTATTGATCTGGAGAATATATGGACTCGTGTGCGCCACCTCAAAAGAGTTAGTTGCAGTCGTAGTACAGGATAGCCACTGAGTCAAAGCTGGCTTGCTGCAGTTAAACCCCACCATCCCCTTTGTTGATAATGATACATATGTAGATAGGTCTGATGTAAGCCTTGCTGGGTACATTTGTACTCACGTTTGCCTATTTTATGTTTTGCAGAGAGATTTTTGTCTCGCTAGTAGTTTCGCGTGGACTTCGACGTTTAGCTTGTTACCTCAGCTACGATCTTGTGCCCTCGACAAGATCTGGTAGATAGACAGGCTTCTCAACCCTTTTTCATTTGTAGATGTCTGTACTCAGACAGGTTAAGCTTCCGCTTGTGCTTTGACTTGTATGCTCTGAATCTTGGGTCATGAGACCCATGTTTGTAATATCTCGCTCCTTGGAGCCTATTGAATAAAATACTTGAGTTGTAGAGTCATGTTGTGATGCCATGTTGTATTTGCATATATCGAGCATATTGTGTGTATGTTATTGAAATACTTGGTATGTGTGGGATCTGACTATCTAGTTGTTTATCCTTAGTAGCCTTTCTTACCAGGAAATGTCTCCTAGTGCTTCGACTGAGCCTTGGTAGCTTGCTACTGCTCTGCAACACTTAGGCTGGCCGGCATGTGTCCTTCCTCATCCCTGTGTCTATCCCTTCGGGGAAATGTCACGCGGTGTCTACTGGAGTCCTGTTAGCCTGCTACAGCCCGGTTTACCGGAGTCCTGCTAGCCCAGTTGTTACATCCCGAATTCACTCGCTGATGACCGACACGTTCATTATTAGGTCATGTATGCCTGTCCCTGTAAGTTAGTGCCAATAGAACTGACATACAAATAACATGTCATGATGATTGCAATGGAGGAGTGACGTACCATAGCACACTATATAGGCTTACCACTGCCTCTCCTTTTTTGTGATATTCCATGAAATTGCCACATACATCTTGTACTTTTTCATTGTGTAACCCTATCTGCAAGTTGACACGGCTAATTTCAGACATCTCTACATGATAATACATTGCATATCCCTTGCGCATATTTAAACCACCAATTAATGATTGCGTGCGTAGCATAAACTAGCCATGACTCTACGTGCTGGACTAGCAGGCACTCTAAGGGAACCTAATGTAGTGCACTGGAATTCCTACATGCCGCCTACAATTTCGTGTAATGTACTGCCTCTGTTCCTAAATATATGTTTTTGTAGAGATTCTAGTATGGACCACATACAGATGTATATAGATGCATTTTCGAGGGTAGATTCACTCATTTTGTTCCGTATGTAGCCTATAGTGGAATCTCAAGAAAGACTTACATTTTGGAACGGAGGTACGAGGTAGTATCATGTATGAGATCTACATATCTAATTTAGCAGCCAGTAGTAGAAATCATTGTCTGCACAAAGGGATTACTGGTCAAAAATCCTAGCAAAGCACGCTGGCATGCACAGAACAATACAAGAGAGAGAGACACACTTACAAGATCATAGCAATGCCTTAGTCTAGGATCTTGGTTGGCCAAGCTGTTAGATCCAGAAGAAACATCATCCTTGTAGTTTTTGCCAGCTGCATAACAGGTAACAGTGACCTGTTAGTATATTTGAAGTACATCGGGCGGGTGATGCTGGACGGTTTTAAAGGTGACAAGTACCTAGGCCATGGCGGGTGCTTGGCATCTTGCCAGACAGTGGGAATCAGGTTAGAAACGTCAAGGGTGATGACGCTGCACTGACTGTTGGGGTCCGGTAAGGAGATCTAGAACCGTCGAGTAGGGTGTTTGTGGAGCGGCTCCGGTAGGGTGGACTACGGTGTGGGTGAAGCAGATCTGTGGCCGTGGACGAGGGCGTAGGTGAAGTTGCTCTGGTGGTTGGGTTAAGGATGGTGTCGACGATGCGGATCTACGGCCGTGGACGGGGCGTCACAAGCTGCTCCGGTGGTTGGGTTAAGGATGGTGTCGACGATGTGGATCTGCAGCCATTGATGGCGCGTCGGAAGATGCTCCGGTAGGTTGGATGAGGGTGTGAGGAAGCGGATCTGAGGCCGTGGACTTGTGAGTTGGCAAAGCGGCCCCGGGAGGGTTGAGAATGGTATAGGCGAAGCTACTCCAGTAGGGTTGATGATGGTGTCAGCGAAGCGGCTCCGGTAGGGTTGAGGAAGGTGTCGGCGAAGAGGATCAGAGGCCGTCGACGGGGGCGTCGGTGGGGCTGCTTCGGGGTGTGTGGACGAAGCGTCTCTGGTGGGGAGTACGAATGAGCTGCTGCAGATGCGCGACGGTTGACGAGAGTACCGCCGAAGCAGATCCGGGACCGTGGACAAGGCCGGCACTGAATGGGTTGTGGTACAATGGTGGATGAGCAGTCTACTTGTTTCTAGGGGAGGTGGGAGGGGTAGATGAGGCCGCAGAAGCAGATCCGGCAAGGTGGACACCGCTGGCAGTGAATGGGCTCTGGTACGCCGGTGGATGAGCAGTCTAGGGTTTTGAGAGGGGAGGGGAGAAAGGCCGGTGAAGTACAGACGGTGTGATGTAAGATGCTCTGGTGCTGTGGAGTTAGTCATTTTTGCGGGAGGGGGAGAAGAAATGGGGGTAGCCTAGTGGGGGGGAACGGGAAGTTACCAAAGCAGCCCTAACCTATTATGTAGATGAGGGCGGTATTGTAACTGTTGGTCTCCATGCACCAAGGAAAAAAGGGGAATTTCACATGCTAAATACGAAGGTGGAGGAAATTTTAGAAGGAGGCGGGAGATTTTGCCGCCCGCGGGATTGTTCGTATCCAGTTTCAACTAATTTTGGACCGTGCTAGCGGGAAGGTCATGCTAGACTATGTACGCGGGGCATGCGTCAGCAGTTAATAACTGGTGTGAAGTCCACCCCAGAAAAAAGACAATAACTCGGGATGATGCGCCGATAACTTGGCGTTCACACGGGCGCGACCAGTCGTACGGGTGTAGTGGCACGTTCACAAAAAAGGGATCAAACACTCAGCCTATGTATTTCTCGTGTAAATAGATAATTTAGTGTCATTGCTTATTTACTTTAAACATAATGCATTGACGTGTTAGTGTAGAGGTGCACAAAAAGAAATGGATATTGTAGTCCGCTACTTAAAAGTGCTACCTCATATGATTACATAGCCTCCATTTCATAAATTGTGTACTCATTGAATTCATATATGAACATTACATATATTACTTCATAATAGAACCTTAAATCGTCCAAGACTAATGAATTTGAATGCAAGAGTAACAATGGTGCATGTACATGATAGCTACATTGGTTGTTTGAAGAAACATCACTGTAACTTTGGCATGCACCACTGAAAAGGTTTGTTTAAATAGAAAAATATGTGATATGTGAGTGTCCAATCTTTATAGCATTGAATCGATATTATACCTTTGGCCATGATACGAAGTAGATATTGATTTATGTTCAAGCAATGCACGTCCACAATCGCTAGACAGTCATACATGAATGAATTGTGCAATGTCTCTCACACGCATACATATCTCATTTCCCTGTGGGCATCAGAATCACACACGCGAACTTCATGTATTTCTCTCCCTCCGTCAAGGTTAGAATTCGTCTTTCTATCCCGTCGTACAAGTCTCTCCCACAAAAATACACAAGCTCTCTCTGTCTAACACGCCCACCCCTTTAATTCCGCCCAGCCACATCCACTAAGATCTCAAAGTATAAAAATGTCTCTCACACATATGCCTAAGGTTAACTCGAGTTCTGGAACCATATGAATACATATAATGGAATTCCAGCAGAGCACCTTTTGTTTTGGGATTTCGCTCTCTCTCTCCCTCTCTCTCTCTCTCACACACACACACACACACTCACACACATTGTTTCTCGCTTCATTTTTTCCGGCACTTGCATGCACACCGTTTGTTTATCTTCGTGATGCTTTAAGTATGCCTCGCACAAATGCTATCTACCTATCCCTTAATATAGCTAGATATGTGTCACACAAACTCCTCCCTACTAGCAAGATGCCCATGCGTTGCACGGAACATCAAGATGCATTTGCAAAATTGCCATAGTTTCCTTCCTATCCGTCGGATATAAATCGGATGGCCTATATTGTAGGATGGCAGGAACACCATCATCACCAACTCTGTTTTTTGTAAGAGTAGAGATATGTGAGTGTCACTGGCCCCCCCCCCCACACCCACCCCCACACACACACTTCCCAACACCGAAGGAGCAGGGTGACACCTCAATCTTGATACTAATCCATCGACTGGATTCTCTCTCAAACACACACACACACACACACAGACACACACACACACACACTTCCCAACACCGAAGGATAGGGTGACACCTCGATCTTGATACTAATCCATTGAATAGCTTCTCTTTCAACTACAAAAAATACAAATCCATGACATTTTGGGCCGAACGAATTATTTTTCTGTCATACATATGACACTTCTATGACGATAATTGTGAAAAACCCCGGTTTCATCATAGATGTGGTGGGCTCCTACTTCTATGACAAAAAATCATGACAGAAAATGGGCTTTTCGTCCTGGGCGGGCCGGAGACACAGCTGCATGACATTCTTTGGGCCGTCCATGACGGAAAAAACCGTGGTAGAAGTGAGGGCGAGGAAATTTTTTTGGAGTTCCCGGTTACGGTGGGCGGTCGGGGGCCGAGCGATGCGCGTTTTTCTCTCATACACGTACGTGCGTGTGTGCGAGGCGTTGGCTCTAACTGAACCCGAGTGAGGCATTGGGCTCTAACTGAACCCGAGCGATTGCACTGCAAGCTACGCGTTACTGAACCCGACCGATCGATCAATGGCTGTTAACTGAACCCGATCAAGCGATTGCTTCGCTACTACTGCTAACTGAAGCCGATCGATTGGATGAACAGTGAGCGTTGTGGGGGGGGGTGGATGAAATGTGAGCGGTGGCGTTGCCTCTGGATGAACAGGACCCCGTGGTGTGGAGGGCTGGATGAACAGGACGACCCCGTGGAGGGCTGGATGAACTGTAGATGGTGAAGGGGTGCCCGTGGAGGAGTGGTTGAACAGTAGCCGGTGGAGTAGTGCGCGGTGGAGCCTGGATGAACAGGAGCCTGTGGAGGCTGGAGGACGTTGACGGTAGCCCATGAAGGCTGGAGGAGGTCGACGGTGGAGATGAATAGTATCCCGTGGAGTCCCGTTTTGTGGTACGCCACACCCCTCCCAATGAACAGGACCCCGTTTCGACCGTAGCGCTCCAACACAAGTCCGTTTCGTCCGTTTTGCGGTACGCCACGCCCCTCCCGATCAACAGGACCCCCGTTTCGACTGTAGGAGGTCCGTTTCGTCCGTTTTGTGGTACGCCACACCCCTCCCGATCAACAGGACCCCCATTTCAACCGTAGGAGGTCTGTTTCCTCTGTTTTGCGGTACGCCAGACCCCTCCCGATGAACATGATCCCATTTAGAACGTGCGTGGTCGAACACAACGTCGTTTCCTCCGTTCTGCGGTACGCCAGGCCTCGTTTCCATCGTCTGTTCCGTCCAAGCCCTCCAGATGAACATGACGATGCATTCTGTTCCGACCCATCCGGTTGGCTCCCCATGAACACGATGACGACGATGTTTCTCCGTTCAGACCCATCCATGTACACGAGCCCTGGCCGTACGTATGTACGAGTAGGCGTTTGAGACCCCGCCCGTATGTACACATACGTGGCCATATTTTCTTTCCTGCACCCTGGCTGCTGTATGTACATGTACATGCGACGTGCGCGCCTCTACTACGACACGTGCGCTCTTGTACATCGACCAGTATATATCTACGTACATGTTCGCGACCAGAATGCAAATGATACGTACGCTTCGACCAGGTGGGTCCCGACTGTCAGGCAATTCCTTGCGTGCGAAGATGTAGCTGGTGGGTCCCAATAGTCAGGGGGCGAATCGTTTTTTTTGCCCAGACGCACTTCCTTGCGTGCGAAGATGTAGCTGGTAGG